>NC_057800.1:387358892-387365971 GCF_018294505.1 Triticum aestivum | reverse complement strand
CACCCGAGCCCCTTCCTTCACACCGGCGAACTCCGGCAAGCTCTCAAAAATCGACTGACCCAATTTTGAAATTTAGTCTATTGTCATTTAACTAGTGTGGAATATAAAAGGGGAAAACCATAAGCATTGTGAGTATAGTGTTGAGCGTGCCATGGTGGATTTGAAGGTGCAAACCGGACAAAAGCAACTTTGCAACCAATGTTTGCTTTCAACTAACAAGTAAGTGATGGACAAGAAATTAGAGTAAAGCAGTGGCGATCTATTTTCTTGTTGCGATAAATAAGTTGAGCAAATATGAAAGAGTACCGCCTCTGGTGCAGCGCCATGTATGCATCTGCTAAGAATTTGACGGTGTTGCAGTAGCGATGGCTGTCGGCGGTGTGCAAGCAGATCTAGGAGGGTAGACGGTGGCGGCAGGGCGCGGTGGACGAGACGGTTGTAGGAGGCAGCACCGGCAAGGAGGACGACAGCGGGGATGAAGTGAGAGGACAGAATGCTAGGATCCCGGTCTGAAGCCATGGATGAGAGAGGTCGATCTCTTGTAATGGACGGCGGCGTCGGGGTATCAGCTCCGGCATTGTCATGGTTTTGTCACGGCAGATGTCCTAGAGAAAGGACTTAGTCATGGAGCCGTCGCGGCGGGTTAGCTTGAAGGGGTTAAAGCGGACACAAGGACGCAAGAGAGTTTATACTAGTTCGGCCCCTTCGATGAAGGTAAAAGCCTACGTCTAGTTGTTATGGAATTGATGGGGTTTCGATGACTAGGGAGCAAACAAGCTTCGCCTATGTCTCGAGTTGTTCTTGAACCGCCGCCGGGTCGTCCCCTTATATACACGGGTGACTCCCGTCGGCTTACGGAGTCCCAATACCGGCTCATAGATGTGTCCGGTTTGGTCTCTACTTATTCCTAACTTACAATACAGGTTAACTACTGACGCCGGTTTACGGCTACAGGCCTTGAACCGACCATGGGCCTTGAGCCCTCCTCTGTCTTCTTGGGCTTTAACATACTTAACTACTGACGAAGTTAACCCGGCCCAGATAGGCCAGTTTACGCCCAGTAGTAATATCCCCAACATTAGGCCCCAGATTGATTTGAACGGGTTCATGTCAATCCTTTAATAAAAGCTTCATCTTCAACATCTTCTTATAAATTGGTAAACCGCCATGATGTCATCTTCTCTGATTGCTGTAAACCAGAGTGACGTCACCTATCATAACGAAGCTATCCATTATGCTTCTTTGTTTAATAAATCGGCGGAAATCGAGGCGACAACTCTATTTTGTGGCCCCTTGATTGTCGCGCCTGACTCATGTTCTTTCGCCTTATAAATAGGACCGAAGGGTCATTTCTTTTCTCCTTTCGCGCCTTCTTCATCTTCCTCGCGTCGCCAGCCTCAGAGCTCCGCCGCCGCCGTCGACCTCTACCTCATCCTTGGCCGCTGCATCAACCTGAGCGCACCAGAACATCGCGGCAACCTTGCGCATCTTCCTCAGCTCCGGTAAATCTTCTATCCTTTCCCCCGCAGATCTGGCCTAGGGTTTCACAGTTCTTCAGTGTTCATCGTCTGCCTCTTGCTCATATGATAGATCTTTAGATGAATCCGCAAATCTTTACTCTGTGCAATGATAGTTGTTCGACCTTCGCCTTCACTTATGCATCTCAAACCATCGATCTATATGAACGTTTTGCTCATTGGTTCGGTACTGCTCCTTTGAACCTCTAAGTATTTATCTCTTCTCTGAACTTGCTTCAGATCCAATGCTGTAAAGAAATCTTGTGAAACCTGTTTCTGCGTACTTGTCCATCCGCAATCTCAGCTTTTCAATGCTTAGATCAGGCGGTTTAACCTTATAGAAAATTTTCCAACCCGGTATATGCCATTAGTCCCCTTGTTGAACCGCCAGATGTTGGTTGCTTCATGAAACTCCGGTTTAGATAGTTCTGTCTCCGGTTTAACAGTGCACATACCAACGTACCTTGATCAAATGCATTTTTGAACCGGGATCTTCTACCTTGTAGATTCCATCATGGCTAAGCAAGTATATGAGTGCAATTGGGTTCCTTCTCGCGTCACAGAGGATCAACTGGACGATTTAGTCCTGATTGGCGCTTTAGGAAGCAAAGATACCATCCATTGGAGGGCTCCTGGCAAAGAATGCCCTCCCACACCTCGAGAAGGAGAGGTTGTCGTTTTCGTAGATCACTTAGCCCGGGGCTTTAAGCCGCCCGGTTCTAAATTTTACCAGGATGTTTTAGCCGATTTCCAACTCCATCCGCAAGACACTGGCCCCAACTCTATTACAAATATGTGTCACTTCCAAGTGCTCTGTGAGGTGTTCTTTCAAGAGGAGCCCACAGTGGAATTGTTCAGAGACCTTTTCCATCTAAACCTCCATACTGAGTTTACTAATGGCTCTAATACGGAGTTGGATGGCATGGCGATTCAGAAAAGGAAAGAGGTCACATACCCTCACGCCAAGCTGCACAGTCACCCCAAGGAGTGGAATCAGACATGGTTCTACTGCAAAGACACCTCCCCTGCTGGTGAGAATCCCTTGCCTGGCTTTCGTCCGGAGCGGCTCAGTGAAAGTGCAACTATCCCTAGGTGGCTTTGGTAATTCATAACAATATATAGCTCATTGAGCTAATGCTATTCCAAGATGATTATTTCAGGAAAGCTCAATGATTGGCATGGCATGGATGTGAAAGTGGAACCCTCAAAATGCTAAGGACAAAGGATTGGCTCAAGCTCAAAAGCTCAAGACTCTTCATTTTATATTTTAGTGATCCAAGATCACATTGAGTCTTTAGGAAAAGCCAATACTATCAAGGAGGGATGAGGTGTTGCTTAATGAGCCTCTTGCTTCATGTGCTTAGTGATATGCTCCAAAACCCTCAACTACTTTCCCATATCCACATATGACCTAAACCCTAAGCCAAACTCGGTCCTACCGATTCTTCCTATCCGGCGCCACCGAGTTTCACTTGTCATAAGCCACTGCCAAACCCTAGCAATTCGGTTTTACTGATAGGGATCTCGGTCTCACCGAGATGGGATTACAAACTCTCTGCTTCCCTTTCATAACTTTTCGGTCTCACCGAAAGAGAGAATCGGTCCCACCAAGATTGCAATGTAAATTCAGTGTTTCCCCTTTGTAACTTTTTTGTCTCACCGAAAGAGCAAATCGGTCCCACCGAGTTTGCCTGACCAACTCTCTGGTTAGCTAATTACCAAATTCGGTCTCACCGAGTTTGTGTAATCGGTCTCACCGAGATTAGTTATGCCCAAACCCTAACCATATCGCTCCTACCGAGTTGCATGTCAGTCCCACCGAAAATCTCTAACGGTCACTAGGTTTACATTTTCGGTCCGACCGAGTTTGTTGATTCGGTCCCACCGAGATTGGAAAACCGTGTGTAATGGTTGGATTTTGTGTGGAGGCTATATATACCCCTCCACCTCCTCTTCATTCGAAGAGAGAGCCATCAGAACACATACACCATTCCAACTCATATGTTCTGAGAGAGAACCACCTACTCATGTGTTGAGACCAAGATATTCCATTCCTACCATATGAATCTTGATCTCTAGCCTCTCCAAGTTGCTTTCCACTCAAATCTTCTTTCCACAAAATCCAAATCCTATGAGAGAGAGTTGAGTGTTGGGGAGACTATCATTTGAAGCACAAGAGCAAGGAGTTCATTACCTACACACCATTTGTTACTTCTTGGAGAGTGGTGTCTCCTAGATTGGCTAGGTGTCACTTGGGAGCCTCCGACAAGATTGTGGAGTTGAACCAAGGAGTTTGTAAGGGCAAGGAGATCGCCTACTTCGTGAAGATATACCGCTAGTGAGGCAAGTCCTGTGTGGGCG
The DNA here is from genome assembly GCF_018294505.1 of Triticum aestivum. NCBI lineage: Eukaryota > Viridiplantae > Streptophyta > Magnoliopsida > Poales > Poaceae > Triticum > Triticum aestivum. Next base: position 387,362,093 of record NC_057800.1, on the reverse strand, counting down.
ATGGCCATGGTGGGATAGACAAGGTTGCTTCTTCGTGGACCCTTTGTGGGTGGTTGCTTCTTCGTGGACCCTTCGTGGGTGGAGCCCTGTGTGGACTCGCGCAACCGTTACCCTTTGTGGGTGGAGCCCTGTGTGGACTCTCGCAACCGTTACCCTTTGTGGGTTGAAGTCTCCATCAACGTGGATGTAGGATAGCACCACCTATCCGAACCACGGGAAAAACATCCGTGTCTCCAATTGCGTTTGAATTCTTCAAACCCTTCCCTTTACATTCTTGCAAGTTGCATGCTTTACTTTCCGCTGCCAATATACTCTTTGCATGCTTGCTTGAATTGTGTGATGATTGCTTGACTTGTCCTAAAATAGCTAAAATCTGCCAAGAACTAAAATTGGGAAAAGGTTAAGTTTTTATTTGGTCAAGTAGTCTAATCACCCCCCCTCTAGACATACTTTCGATCCTACACTCAGCAATACACACCCTTTTCCTCAGAGATTGACTGCCCAGGAGAGAAGCAAATATGCTCCCCAGCTGTCAAAGCTCAGAGCCTTTATGGCCAATGGTTTAACGGGGGTTGATCTCGCTCGCTGTTGGATATCATGGAGCATACTGCCCCTTAGTCAGCGCTCCGGTTTGATGTGCGAGTATACTGACAGTGTTGATGACCCACTGCATCATTCAAAAATCTAGCTCTCCGATGAAGAAATCACAGAGACTGTGAATAAGATGCTGAATGAACCGGGACACGTCTGCGCTAGAACCGGCCTGCTTCCCTTCTGTGCCACCAACAAACCGCCAGCTATAAGACTTTGGTTTTTCTCTTTGCTGAATCTGTTATTGATATGTCTGGTCATTGTTTAATATCAGTGTCTGCGTAATCAGGGCAATGATCCGTTTTGGAGCAAAAAAAACCGCTGTAGGAGAAACCAGAAAAACCAGACAAACCGGAAAGAGCAACTTGGCAAAAAACTAAAGCTGTGAAGAAGACTGCCCATAGGAAAAGAACCACTGCATCTTCTAATCCGGACTTTGAGGTAGATCTTGACTCACTTGGTTTATTTTTCATGCGTCTTATTGATGATGATATTTGTCAGGATGATGCCGAAGCCAGCCACGCGGATGTTGCAGAGGTAATTATTCTCTCTTCCGATCCAGAAACTTTGCCTTCACAAAAAATCCGCCAGGCAAACCAGAAAGTTAAATTTTCTCATCCTCTTGCTTATTTGGATCCTAAATTTCTTATGAAGACCCAACAACACGAAGCTCGTCGCACAACCCGGCACAGCGGCCAGGTAGTTACCTCCGCCGGTTTACCGAATAGTCCGGTTCGGAAACGCCATTCAGAGGTCTCTAATTTGCTTGTCAGTGCTTGTCCTAAAGCGGGCTGCTTTCGTCAACCTCTTAATCCGTCTGACTCCAATTACCAGGTTACTTCCCACTCATCTTCTGGTGAGTCATCGGCTACTCAGCTCCCACCGCTTAAAACGGTGCTTGGGTAAGCTATACTTATTGTGATGTTTGCAGTACATCGCCTTAGAACCTATGCTGTATTTGATTTTATTATTCTTCTCAGGGCCAAACCTAGGCCAAGCAAGAAGGCCCGCCTGGACAAAGCGGCCGAAGAAGATGTCGTTCTTGAAGCGGTCAAGACACCCAATGTTGAAGCGGCTATTCCTGAGGATATTCCCAATGATCCACTGCAGCAAGATGATGATCTTATTGCTAAAGAGAGACCTACTGATACCTCAGGTCCTGTCAATCAGCCCACAGGTTCCATCCGGATTGAAAGCTCCACTGGTCCAGCAAAACCTACTGACAAGCCAACAGCTCCAGTGCAAACCGGCGGTACCAAGGATGATGAGGTTGTCATTACTGGCACTGGCCATACTGAGCCAAGCAATCCTGTCGCTTTATCCAAACATTCTGCCAAGGAAGAATTTGCTGCCTTTGGCAAAGGCAAGTGGAACGCTGATCTGACGACTTACGCTGCTCTGAACGCCCAAGACATCCATTTCGGCTATCTGAACTGGCTGTATACCAGTCGCGACTATGAAGCCGGTCTGGTTAATATGATGAAATATAAATATGAGGTAACTTCCATATGCTCCTTCCTGCTTGTATGTTTCCATTCTTGCTGACTCTCCTAGCCCCCAAGGGCCGGTTTGTTAGATTCTTTCAAACCGGGACTTAATAATATAAATCTTGATGCTTTGAAATTCGCTGATGTAGCCCCCAATGGCCGGTTCAACTTAGCTGTCACATCCCAAGTTCTGGTAATGCCTAGTGCTAACATATGGTGTTGCATCATGTCTACTTTACTCAGAAAATTTGAAATGGGGATGACAAGCCCTAGCACTAAATGAAATGCAATTAGGATCAAAATAAAAATATTTTCAATGAACCCAGAATGCCCTTTAGAAAAGTTCATTATTTTTGATAAAGGTGAAAACCTCTGCCAAAAATGATGCACATACTTTTAGGCCATTCAGGATTTTTGAATAACCCATATTGTATTTGAATTGGGGCCTTTAAATACTATTAATATTTTTAAATGCTCCAAAAATTCTGAAAATAGTTAAGGGCATCTGTAATAATTCACTTAATGCCCACAATTATTTTCAGGATTTATTAAAATGGTTTGGGTTATAAACTAAATCAAAACAAAATAACATAAATAGAAAACAGAAATAGAATTAGAAAGAGAGGATCCTACATGGCAAAGCCCACCTGGCCTGTTACTGTAGTGGCCCAGCTCCTCCAGCCGGCCCAGCCCAGCTGGCCAGTGCCAGTCATCTTCAACCTCTGCCAGTAGGCAGAGGCGAAGGCGGGCACGGCGCGCGCTAAGGCCGCCACCTCCTCCCTGCCTCCCTCGCGCCCCTGAGGCTCTCTTCCAGCGCCACGGAGACGGCCACGCACCCCCAGGCCCTCTAACTCCTCCCCCCCATGCTCATCCCCTCCCCTGTCTCTCTCCCTCGCACCACCGAACGCGGCCGCCGCCGCCGACAAGAACCACCATGGCCACAGCTACCCCCTCGCCCCTCTGTTGTGCCCACGAGTTCCGCGACGTTGTCCTCGACCCCCTCACCGAACCACGCCCCGCCGGAAGCCTTGCTGCGTCGCCTTTGAGGTCTTCTTCAACCTTTGTCCACCAGAGATGCCTCTCGCCGCCCCGCTCGCTCCGGTGCTTCCCCGAGCACGCCGAG
>NC_057800.1:387318679-387358541 GCF_018294505.1 Triticum aestivum | reverse complement strand
TTGGTTGCGCCCCCTAGCCGCCATCTCCACCGAGCCCGAGCACTCTGCTCCGTCGGCGACGCCGTCATCATGGCCACAGCTACGCGGGCTCGAAACCGAGCACGTCACCGCGTTTGCCACACTCCCAAGAGGCCATAGCCCCTCTCCACGCCCCTGTTGTGCATCCCAGCGCCGAACCTGAGCACGCCCGAGCTCCGGCCGCCGCGGCCGAGTTCCCCGCCGTCGCCTCCGGCCGCCCCAGGCCCGACTGGCGCCACCATCTGACGCGCACTGGTCTGGGCTCTCGAACGAGCCCAACCACGCTGCGAACGGGGCCCCAGAGCCCATTCCCGCGGCCTCCGCCGCGTCTGGTCAACGCCGGCGGCTAAACGCCGGTGGTTTAGCCCCGGTTGACCAGGGGTTTGACCTCCACTGATGTGTCGGCCCAGGCGCCCTTCTAATTAGTGTTAGGTTTAGTTAGTGTTAATTAACTTAGCTAATTAGATGAGCCACTGACATGTGGGCCCGCCCTACTAATTACCCTAGAATTAGGACTAACAAAAATTAGTTAGTCTAATGATACTGACCGGTGGGTCCCACGTGTCAGGTTTGATTCTAACCGGCCTTGTTGACCTGCTGACGTCATAATGACGTAGTGCTGACGCAGTAAAGGAATTTCTGGATTTAAAATAATACAGGAAATTCCATAAAACAATTTAAACTTCTAAAAATCATAGAAATTCAACCGTAACTCCAAATGAAATAAATTATATATGAAAAATTATCAGAAAAATTCAAGGAATCTGTTTATGGCATTTTCATGCATGTTTGAACAATGTCTGTCCTCTGTTTTGGACAAAACAAATAAATGGCATTTAACTAATCATATATGGAGTTTGAATTTGAATCTTGTATTCAAACCAACTTCATTTAATTGTGTTGCTAGTTGCATTAGCTCAATCAACAACATATTGCCATGTCATTATCATGCATCATGTTGTGCATTGCATTGATTGTGTTCCTTCTCTATTGCCGGTGATTGTCCCCTCTCGGTAGACGCTGCTCCGACGCTGTGATCGTTGACACTGATGAAGACTCAATGTTATCTTCAGAAGTGCCAGGCAAGCACAACCCCCTTGTTCATTCCGATACAAGCCCACTCTCTCGCTCCTGCTCTCTTTTACTGCATTAGGACAACAATGATTCATCTGTTACTTGTTGTGGTAGTTGAACCCCTTTATCCTCTGCATGGCCTGTCATTGCCACAGTAAATAGATGAAACCCACTAGCATGAGTAGGAGTTGTTTGAGCCCTGATGTGCCTACTCATTCATGCTTGTTTGTCATGCCTGCTACTACTTAGAGTTGAGTCAGGTCTGATTCATCGGGGATGAATCGGAGCTGTGTAAACATGTCCTACTGTTGAGAGCTAAGTGTGTGAACACGATTTGGTAAAGGTAGCGGTGAGAGGCCATGTAGGAGTACATGGTGGGTTCTCTCATTGAAACCGTCCTTAGGAACTGAGTTCTGTGTTTGTGATCCATGAAACAATTACTACCATGCATTGGGCCCGGAACCAATGGACCCTCTCGGCTTCTTGATCACCCTTGTCCTTTGTCCAGGAGTTGCAACTAGTTTCTGGTGTTTATAGGATATGTGTTGGCGGCCGTGCGTAGCGCTGACCCTAGGGGTGGGCTATGATGCAGTAGATACACCGTGGCCGGGCATGCCGGGCGCCCGTTTGGTGTCTCGGAACCCTATACACATCGTCCGGGGCCATATGTGGAAACCTCGGCCGGACTCCCTGCGGATGGAACCTGGATAGGCGATAAACCTGGACTAGAGACTTGAGTGTTTAGGTAGGCCGTGGCCGACACCCTCGTTGGGCCTCCGCTTGAAGGTTGCCAAGTACATGTCGTGTAAACGACGGTAAGTGGTGAGAGCGTGTGTGAAGAAGTCCACCCCTTCAGGGTTAACATCATCTATTCAAATAGCCGTGTCCGCGGTAATGGACTTCTGGGTTGCCTATAATAGTTCATAGACAAGTGAAAGTGGATACTCTAAAACTCGCAAGATAAATGTGAGTGCTATGGATGGCCTTCTCGTAGGGAGACGGGAGCAGATCCATAGTGGTGTATTGAATGGTGAATATGTGGACTCGTGTGCGCCACCTCAAAAGAGTTGCTTGCAGTCGTAGTTCAGGGTAGCCACCGAGTCAAAGCTGGCTTGCTGCGGTTAAACTCCACCACCCCCTTTGTTGACACTGATGCATATGTAGTTAGTTCTGATGTAAGTTTTGCTGGGTACATTTGTACTCAGGTTTGCTTAATTTATGATTTGCAGAGAGACTCCAGTCTCGCTAGTAGTTCCACATGGACTTCGACGTTTAGCTTGTTACCTCAGCTACGATCTTGTGCCCTCGGCAGGATCTGGTAGATAGTCAGGCTTCTCAGCCTTTTTCATTTATAGATGTCTGTACTCAGACATGTTAAGCTTCCGCGTGTGCTTGATTTGTATGCTGTGATTGTTGGGTCATGAGACCCATGTTTGTAATATCTCGCTCCTCAGAGCCTAACGAATAAATACTTGAGTTATAGAGTTATGTTGTGATGCCATGTTGTATTTACACATATCGAGCATATTGTGTGTATGATTGAAATGCTTGGTATGTGTGGGACCCGACAATCTAGTTGTTTATCCTTGGCAGCCTCTCTAATGGGGAAATGTAGTCTAGTGCTTCCATGAGCCATAGTAGTCCGCTACAGCCCGGTTCATCGGAGTCCTGCTAGCCCAGCACTACTGCTCAGGACACTTGACTGGCCGACATGTGTTTCACTTCGTTCCTGTGTCTGTCCCTTCGGGGAAATGTCACGCGGTGACATCTGGAGTCCTGTTAGCCCAGTGCTACAGCCCAGATTCACACGCTACTGACTGACATGCTCGATGTGATTCATGTATGCCTGTCCCCATAGGTTAGTGCCACTTTGGGTTCACGACTAGCCATGTCGGCCCCGAGTTCTCTATCATATGGATGCTAGCGACGCTATCATATACGTGAGCCAAAAGGCGCAAATGGTCCCAGGCCATGGTAAGGCGACACCCGTGGGAATACCGTGCGTGAGGCCGCAAAGTGATATGAGGTGTTACCGGCTAGATCGATGTGACTTGGAATCGGGGTCCTGACAGCTTTTGTATCAGAGCCTGACTGCCTGTAGGATTACCAAGCCAAACCGGTCGAAGTTGAGTCTAGAAATGCTTTAGTTATATACGGGAATTGATTGTGGAAGGGAACGTAAGGCTCTTTTTGCTCCTTATACCTTATGCCTTCTGATCTGAGTCACCCTCTTCTCTCCTACGGGGATTAAGAACTAGGCTTCTCATCTTTCTATCAGGATCATGTGTTACTAATCCATAGATTCGTAGGATTGTTGGTCTCAAGCCTTAGTTCAGCTTCTTCTACTCCAGTGTGTTGTTAATTGGTCTCAGAACCTTGATATTGTGACGTTGAGTGGTTATGCCACTATTTTGCAAGATGTCTCAACTATTTTTGAGCAATTATAGCCGTTATGCTGTCCGAGTCATCCCAGGTTTCTAAATAGTCCGATGCATTTGCAAATCCCTTATTTCCATTCTCGATGTTCCTTTGGGCCAGATTAAGCACACTAATCGGTGAGTTGAGGTACTTTGTTGCCTCGACATATATGTTGGAGCTATTACTATGACCCTAGGTGTTTTAGGGAGTCACCTAGTAATCTAGCCATGTTTTGTGTTCCCAGTGTGATGATTCTGGCCACCATTCTTGAAAGCATCCCGTGATGCCATTTAGTAGTAGGTATTCTATTCATGGGTTCTTGAACCCGAGATTCACCCTACTTATCTCATGTTGATAGTGTTGCTAGTTCCTTTAAGATGCTAGTAACCTTTGCGATAGTCCTCGAGATCCATGGTATTTCCTTCTTCCAAATACCATGAACCATTAAGGCAGAAGTTCTTTGAACCAAAAGATCACCATTAGAGTACTTCTGAGGAGTTCTCCGTTCATAATTGTGTCTCTGCCAGTCCTACCTCTCAGCATGGGTCATCCGGAAGAAATATGTTGAACTTGTTCGACATACTAACCTATGCATCCACAACTCAGAAAATTATATGTTCCTTGAGTGGTTCCTCTTCAATTGTATCCCGACCATCCTCTATCAGTTGATAGCCAAGAGTACGTGTGCATTTGTGTTCATCGATGCCTAGTATTCTTGTGGTTCGTCAAGTCATTCTATTCCAGAATGACTAGGAGAAACAAACTCCAGTACCTCATCCATATCTAGGATTGGGTCAAAGTAGTTGTGTTCTGCAGAACAAATGCCAATCCAGCTTTTGCTCTGTTCTACCCTGGAGTATTACCCCCTTTATGTCAGGATTGTCATGAAAGTTGCACCCTCTCTCATGAATTCTTGACGCAGTGATACTTATTACCATCATTTTTCATTCCTCGGTCCCCTGTTGTCGCAACCGGAATGCCGGCAAGTGAACCATGATGTGTGAAATTAATACTTCTAGCAACTAGTTGCTAGGTAGCTAATGGACAATAATTTCTTTCCTAGCGTGTTGGTTATTGAATCATCATCCTAAGATTGATCGTGCTACCTAGTCCACTTTTCCTCGTGCACTCTTCGATCAATGAGTTAGGATTGGGTCAGTCCCTCGCTCTTTTGATCATATCGTCTTGCCCTAAAAAGCAAGATTGTTCTCGAGCTTAGTAACCTATCGGTGGTTCGTGATTTTCCGAATATCTTCTCGGAAGTATTACCAGGTTGTTCCCTGATCGCTATGTTGAGTTCGTGATCATGTTGTTTTTTCTATAAACCACCCCTTCTCCAAGAATCCGTGTTGGATACCCTTGAGCTGGTTGGTTAAGCTAAACAACAACTTGGAGAGTTAGAAGATAAAAGCTTGTCTGACTTAGTTCATGTTAAGGGATATCTTTTTGTGTGTGTGTGTGTTGAAGAAAGATGATATCTTCATCGACTGATCCCCGTGATCAGCTGTTGAATCTATTATCTTGTCCAAACCTTGATTTGAGTGTGGGCTATCGTCAAATCAAATCGGAACCAACGATGTTCGTAATGTTGTCTTACTTGCGGTTGTCCCTCGAGCATACACCATTATATCTTTGGTCTGACCAATACTATCACATTGTTCACATAGTGGTGGAAGTCCAGTGATATGGAAATTCCGATGAGTTGCTGTTGAGCCCATCAGCAACATTTTGTCTCCTCCATGATTTGTGTTGAACATCCAGCTAGTGTTGAAAACTTGTGTAAGAATTTTCTTCATGCCCTGTTCATGTAGAATATGTTTGGATGAAAGTAGTGACCTCCTCTAAGTTCACGTGCAAATGATGCAAGTTGCCGCTGTGAGTTCGAGAAAGGTTGTTTTTGTTTCCTCTGGTACCATCCCAAGTCATTCATGCATGTGAGAAGTATGCTATGGTTTGACAGGCTCGCTACCTCCATTCCATTTGTATTCCCTATCACACCAAGCCACTGGCTGATTTGTTCAGGGAAAAGAAGTTTCTTCATAAGAGCTAATCATATGACTTATGCAAGGACTTCGATATCCTTGATGATGGTTCCCAACTAGGACTCGACAGTGTTTCATTGTAAGACTACTATGTGATCATGCTTGTCTGGGACAACATGTTCACATGTGTTTAGCAGAACCAGCTCATGTTTTGGAGCTTACTACCATAGTCCATTTCCTGAGAATCTCTCAATGTCATCTCGTCGATTTGTGTTGCAAACTTTCATTTTCTTTCCAGACTCGATGAGTCTGGAATATCCTGACACCAACCAGATCTGAATCTCAGGCAGATGTGATGGTTGGGACGTTTTCCCAAGAGCTATAATATTGATCTCTCTGTAACCCGGTAAAGTGGATGTCGTGACCAACACACCCAGCCGGAAGACCTATTATTTTTAGTATCTTGATTGAGTAAGTTAGCCACCTCCCCATAAGGATCTCGTAGAATTTATTCCAATAGTAGTTCCTTATGGATTTTTGTGTTTCCGAAGTCCGACCTGCTACTTGATGTTCTAGATACCAAACCATTTCAAAGAATGGTTAGGCTAGCACATCAAGGAGAGCATTAGAAGCGGAGCGCTAAATGTCTCTCGGTCGATCATCCAGATTTTGATCCCTTGGCCTCGCTAAGGTGAAATCTGAGAAAGTGTTATCTTCCTTTGCACCCGCATTGTCCATCACTATTCACCATGGTAGTAAGATGTGTTGCCAGGATCCTCGGCATGGATGTTGGTAAGACCTTGACGAGTATGGAAATGCTCAAGTTCTTGAGAGCACGCTCAGGCACTAGGTTCTGATGTTGTCATTAACTGGAATGTGCCTCCGTTCTCTCAGTTGTTCGATAGCCATCCAATTGGTGGAATCACCTTTGCCGGTGAACCTTCTCCCCAGTTACTAGAATCATTCCCAACATTTGCATTTTGTTCCCAGTTTACACCTTAGTAGTTGTTGTTCAGGATCATCTTCAAAAGTGAACTTACCATGGGTCTCATCCATTTCCGATGATAAGAAAAAATCATCCATTGCGTTGTCTTCAACAAGATAGTCCACATCATCCATCCTAGTCGGAGTATGCCATTCTTTCGAACCCCTTCCAACGATTGATTTTGATTACCTCAGGCTGGTATAGAGAGTTTCAATGATCTTTGTATCAAAAGTAATTCTTTTTGCCACTTAAGGGAAATGCTCTACGAGTCATTTTTCCCTAAGGTGCCCCATTATGGAATCATGGCAATTATCTCCTCGCTACTTTGAAACCATGCACCATCCTACTCCAGCGTGGAATTGTTGCCTACCAATTTGAACCCTTGTCATTTATTACCTTCCATCTCTCTCGATGTGTGTTTAGTGTCTCAGCTCAAGAGATGTTCCAATGTCTCACTCCATGAGTTGATCTTAAGTTTCTTGATCTTTGAGAAGATCGTTTTCTGTAGAGTTTCCTTCCCTCTTCATAGTGTTGGATGAAGATCTCGAAGACAAAGACGTCAAGACCAATGTGATGCAATATATCGGTATCTTCGAGAAGGACAGTTCGATCGAGAAGACTGTGATAGTTTTGTGACCCCTCTGTCTTCTTACTCCACTTCCTGAATCTCGAGACGAGATTCTTGTTTTAGTGGGGGTGTGTTGTCACATCCCAAGTTCTGGTAATGCCTAGTGCTAACATATGGTGTTGCATCATGTCTACTTTACTCAGAAAATTTGAAATGGGGATGACAAGCCCTAGCACTAAATGAAATGCCATTAGGATCAAAATAAAAATATTTTCAATGAACCCAGAATGCCCATTAGAAAAGTTCATTATTTTTTATAAAGGTGAAAACCTCTGCCAAAAATGATGCACATACTTTTAGGCCATTCAGGATTTTTGAATAACCCATATTGTATTTGAATTGGGGCCTTTAAATACTATTAATATTTTTAAATGCTCCAAAAATTCTGAAAATAGTTAAGGGCATCTGTAATAATTCATTTAATGCCCACAATTATTTCCAGGATTTATTAAAATGGTTTGGGTTATAAACTAAATCAAAACAAAATAACATAAATAGAAAACATAAACAGAATTAGAAAGAGAGGAACCTACCTGGCAAAGCCCACCTGGCCTGTTACTGTAGTGGCCCAGCTCCTCCAGCCGGCCCAACCCAGCTGGCCAGTGCCAGTCGTCTTCAACCTCTGCCTGTAGGCAGAGGCGAAGGCGGGCATGGCGCGCGCTGAGGCCGCCACCTCCTCCCTGCCTGCCTCGCGCCCCTGAGGCTCTCTTCCAGCGCCACGGAGACGGCCACGCACCCCCAGGCCCTCTTACTCCCCCCGTGCTCATCCCCTCCCCTGTCTCTCTCCCTCGCACAACCGAACGCGGCCGCCGCCGCCGATGAGAACCACCACGGCCACAGCTACCCCCTCGCCCCTCTGTTGTGCCCACGAGTTCCGTGACGTCGTCCTCGACCCCCTCACCGAACTACGCCTTGCCGGAAGCCCTGCAGCGTCGCCTTCGAGGTCTTCTTCAACATTTGTCCACCGGAGATGCCTCTCGCCGCCCCGCTCACTCCGGTGCTTCCCCGAGCACGCCGAGGCCACCTCTGCATCCACCGTGAGCCCCTGCCCCTAACCCCCCTCCTCTACGCCTCGGTTGCGCCTCCTAGCCGCCATCTCCACCGAGCCCGAGCACTCTGCTCTACCGGCGACACCGTCGTCATGGCCACAACCACACGGGCTCGAAACCGAACGCGTCACCGCGTTTGCCACACTCCCAGGAGGCCGTAGCCCCTCTCCACGCCCCTGTTGTGCATCCCAGTGCCGAACCCGAGCACGCCCGAGCTCCGGCCGCCGCGGCCGAGCTCCCCGCCGTCGCCTCCGGCCGCCCCAGGCCCGGCTGGCGCCACCATCTGACGCGCGCTGGTCTGGGCTCTCGAACGAGCCCAACCACGCTGCGAACGGGGCCCCAGAGCCCATTCCCGCGGCCTCCGCCACGTGTGGTCATCGCCGGCGGCTAAACGCCGGTGGTTTAGCCCCGGTTGACCAGAGGTTTGACCTCCACTGATGTGTGGGCCCAGGCGCCTGTCTAATTAGTGTTAGGTTTAGTTAGTGTTAATTAACTTAGCTAATTAGATGAGCCACTAACATGTGGGCCCGCCCTGCTAATTACCCTAGAATTAGGACTAACAAAAATTAGTTAGTCTAATGACACTGACTGGTGGGTCCCATGTGTCAGGTTTGACTCTAACCGGCCCTATTGACCTGCTGACGTCATAATGACATAGTGCTGACGTAGTAAAGGAATTTCAGGATTTAAAATAATACAGGAAATTCCAGAAAACAATTTAAACTTCTAATAATCATAGAAATTCAACCGTAACTCCAAATGAAATAAATTATATATGAAAAATTATCAGAAAAATTGAAGGAATCTGTTTATGGCATTTTCATGCATGTTTGAACAATGTTTGTCCTCTGTTTTGGACAAAACAAATAAATGACATTTAACTAATCATATATGGAGTTTGAATTTGAATCTTGTATTCAAACCAACTTCATTTAATTATGTTGCTAGTTGCATTAGCTCAATCAACAACATATTGCCATGTCATTATCATGCATCATGTTGTGCATTGCATTGATTGTGTTCCTTCTCTATTGCCGGTGATTGTCCCCTCTCGGTAGACGCTGCTCCGACGATGTGATCGTTGACACTGATGAAGACTCAATGTTATCTTCAGAAGTGCCAGGCAAGCACAACCCCCTTGTTCATTCCGATACAAGCTCACTCTCTCGCTCCTGCTCTCTTTTACTGCATTAGGACAACAACGATTCATCTGTTACTTGTTGTGGTAGTTGAACCCCTTTATCCTCTGCATGACCTGTCATTGCCACAGTAAATAGATGAAACCCACTAGGATGAGTAGGAGTTGTTTGAGCCCTGATGTGCCTACTCATTCATGCTTGTTTGTCATGCCTGCTACTGCTTAGAGTTGAGTCAGGTCTGATTCATCGGGGATGAATCGGAGGTGTGTAAACATGTCCTACTATTGAGAGCTAAGTGTGTGAACACGATTTGGTAAAGGTAGCGGTGAGAGGCCATGTAGGAGTACATGGTGGGTTGTCTCATTGAAACCGTCCTTAGGAACTGAGTTATGTGTTTGTGATCCATGAAACAGTTACTACCACGCATTGGGCCCGAAACCAATGGACCCTCTCGGCTTCTTGATCACCCTTGTCCTCTGTCCAGGAGTTGCAACTAGTTTCTGGTGTTTATAGGATATGTGTTGGCGGCCGTGCGTAGCGCTGACCCTAGGGGTGGGCTATGATGTGGTAGATACACCGTGGCCGGGCATGCCGGGCGCCCGTTTGGTGTCTCGGAACCCTGTACACATCGTCCGGGGCCGTATGTGGAAACCTCGGCCAGACTCCCTGCGGATGGAACCTGGATAGGCGATAAACCTGGACTAGAGACTTGAGTGTTTAGGTAGGCCGTGGCCGACACCCTCTTTGAGCCTCCGCTTGAAGGTTTCCAAGTACATGTCGTATAAACGACGGTAAGTGGTGAGAACGTGTGTGAAGAAGTACACCCCTTCAGGGTTAACATCATCTATTCGAATAGCCGTGTCCGCGGTAATGGACTTCTGGGTTGCTTATAACAGTTCATAGACAAGTGAAAGTGGATACTCTAAAACACGTAAGATAAATGTGAGTGCTATGGATGGCCTTCTCGTAGGGAGATGGGAGCGGATCCATAGTGGTGTATTGAATGGTGAATATGTGGACTCGTGTGCGCCACCTCAAAAGAGTTGCTTGCAGTCGTAGTTCAGGGTAGCCACCGAGTCAAAGCTGGCTTGCAGCGGTTAAACTCCACCACCCCCTTTGTTGATACCGATGCATATGTAGTTAGTTCTGATGTAAGTCTTGCTGGGTACATTTGTACTCACGTTTGCTTAATTTATGTTTTGCAGAGAGACTCCAGTCTTGCTAGTAGTTCCACGTGGACTTCGACATTTAGCTTGTTACCTCAGCTACGATCTTGTGCCCTCGGCAGGATCTGGTAGATAGTCAGGCTTCTCAGCCTTTTTCATTTATAGATGTCTGTACTCAGACATGTTAAGCTTCCGCGTGTGCTTGATTTGTATGTTGTGATTGTTGGGTCATGAGACCCATGTTTGTAATATCTCGCTCCTCGGAGCCTAAGGAATAAATACTTGAGTTGTAGAGTTATGTTGTGATGCCATGTTGTATTTACACATATCGAGCATATTGTGTGTATGATTGAAATGCTTGGTATGTGTGGGATCCGACAATCTAGTTGTTTATCCTTGGCAGCCTCTCTTATGGGGAAATGTAGTCTAGTGCTTCCATGAGCCATAGTAGTCCGCTATAGCCCGGTTCACCGGAGTCCTGCTAGCCCAGCACTACTGCTCAGGATACTTGACTGGCCGGCATGTGTTTCACTTCGTTCCTGTGTCTGTCCCTTCGGGGAAATGTCACGCGGTGACATCTGGAGTCCTGTTAGCCCAGTGCTACAGCCCGGATTCACACGCTACTGACCGACATGCTTGATGTGATTCATGTATGCATGTCCCCATAGGTTAGTGCCGCTTTGGGTTCACGACTAGCCATGTCGGCCCGGGTTCTCTGTCATATGGATGCTAGCGACGCTATCATATACGTGAGCCAAAAGGCGCAAACGGTCCCGGGCCATGGTAAGGCGACACCCGTGGGAATACCGTGTGTGAGGCCGCAAAGTGATATGAGGTGTTACCGGCTAGATCGATGTGACTTGGAATCGGGGTCCTGACATTAGCGTAGTTAAACCGGTACTTTAAGTTATTGAAACTGCTGCATCAGAATATATATGAGCAAATAGCCATTAGCCCCCAAGTGCCAAGTTGAATACTTGTATTGATCTTGGGACTTTGTAAACAATTGAAAGATGAAGATCGAATATGCATTAGCCCCCAAGTGCTAAGTGCATAACTTGTTATGTGGTTGGTACTTGAATCCTTATACCGATTTGTTGAAGCATATATCTGTATGCATGCAGGCGGAGCTGAAGACGAAAGAAAACCAAGTCACCGATCTCCAAGAAAACCTGAAAACCCAACCAGCTGAAACCTCCAAAGCAAAAGAGGAATTGGCCAGCACTTTAAGCGCCACGGAACAACTTAAGGAGAACTTCAAGAAGAAACGGGCGGATTGGGCCACTGAAAAGTCCGCTTTGATCAAACGAGCAGAGGATGCCGAGGCTGCACTAAAACTAGTGGCGGATGAACTGACCAGCATAAAGCGGCACGTGCATGCCATGACCACTGCTATCTTTGGTAAGCCAGCTTGCCTTCTGAATTGGCTCTGCCTTCTTACAGAGTCACCGGTTTATTAACCCTTTATGGTATTTCAGGGACACGCATTGGTTACTTGGGGTCAGATGTGCGGAAGAAATTGAAAGCCGCCTATACATTGGTTGAACAATTGTATACTGGTGCCCAGCGGATCATCTGTACCGCATCTCATAACAAACCGGCGCCCACTTTGATTCAAGATACTCTGATGAAATTGTCAGTGCTTCCTGCCCGGGTTGAAGAGCTGAAGAAATCTGCTGCTCGAACTGGTGCAATCAATGCCTTAATCCGGGCAAAAGCCTGGGTGCCAGATTTTAATCCTATTGAAGTGGCTCAGGGCTATCCCAGCTTGAAGGACGACGGGTCAGAATTTGGTGAAGCGGATCTGCGAGCAATAAACCGGGAGGTACATCCGCTAGCTGGTCAGTTGGCTGAGGAAGCAGACTTGTCTCATTATCAAGCGCAATATGACAGTCAGAACAAGCGAATAGCTGCACCAATCCATGAATCGGAAAATCTGATCCCTCCAATCCGTAAGCATACTTACGCTCCCGATATTGACCTGTCATTGCTGATCCATGATGAAGCTGTTTTTCAAGCATTAATGGGAATCGACTAGACAACTGTGGATTTCCAGCCACTGGGTAGAGAAATGGAGGCTGAAGCGGCGCAGGATGACCCACAACCATCAGGCCAGGCTGGTGACCAAGCTTGAACCGGAAGCCGGTTTTAAAACTGCCTCTCCTTTGTGAAAAACAATTATATTATTATGGGCACCATGTTGCCTTGTAATAGGCTAGCTGATACCTTTGATGTTGATATGCCTTCGTGCATAATTTTTTCTTCCTGTGGTAATGAACTTTCCAAAACACTTTCTGAAATGAGAAATTCGTCAAGTGCCACCGCAGTTGTACCGTCAGGCGGAATATGATGTCTGTATATATGAAATCAAAACATCCAAAACAAAATTTTAAGTATATGATCAAAATTTTGAGATACATAATACCTCCCATCGTTGAGTGTGAAGTTGGCTTGGCCAATCTTGAAGCGGAGTTTTGCAAACCCACACTGCTGGAGGAGATAACAGCTCCTGTATATATATATATATATATATATATATATATATATATATATATATATATGACGCTGGTTTACCATGTAAACCGTGCCGGGTTATAATAAACACCGTGTTACTCCATAAGAGGATGTTAACAACAAGGATCAAACCGGGCAAATAGTCTCCGGATTGACGTGAACTGTGTTCCGTCAATTGATTGGTTAAAAAACTTTGTCGGTTTAAAAAAACGCAATAAAAAGCAAAAAAAAACCCTTCAAAGAAAAGTGTGAAGCAAAAGCAATGACAAAACCGTTTGCCAAAAAAGGTTTATTTAAGCTGATCAAATGGCGTTACCATGGCCAAACACGACCAAGCTCCCGTTAGGTGTAACTATGGTTCTAGTCAGCCAGGTCCCCAAATGAAACCGTGGCATTTATGCCGACCAAATGGCATGGTCATGGTTCGGGTTCAACCAAGCCCCCAAGTGATTCTGTGGCCTTAGGATGATCAAGAGGCATGACTGGTTCAGACATGACCAAGTCCCCAAGTGATCTGGTGGCTCTCGCCTATGAAGAGGCATGGTATTGGTTCGGACACGACCAATCCTCCAAGTGATATAACACGATGCTTTTAGCAAAGCGAACTCAAGGGGTAAACCGAAAGCCGCTTTAGAACAACTCCGTGTAACCACACATGATGTAAAAGAACAGATACCCCGCTTTAGCTGAGGTTCCGGTTTATTATAGTTAATATATACATCGTTGTAATATGTACATAAGTAGAACCAATGGCTCAGGTTATAATAAGGCCGTAGATGAGCTATGTTCCACGGCCTGTTGGTCTCCTCCTCTGATGTACGTGAGTCCTTATGTTCTCGAATATCGATCAGATAGTATGACCCGTTGTGCAGATTCTTGCTGACCACGAAAGGCCCCTCCCAAGGTGGGGATAACTTATGCATATCAGTCTGATCTTGGATGAACCGAAGCACCAAATCTCCCTCCTGAAAGGTTCTGGTTCTGACCCGGCAACTGTGATAACGACGAAGATCCTGCTGGTAAATCGTCGATCGGGCGGCTGCGATGTCACGCTCTTCATCCAACCGGTCCAAAGCATCTTGCCGTGCTGTCTCGTTGTCCGCTTAAATATAAGACGTTACACGAGGTGAATCATGACGGATATCACTGGGGAAAACCGCCTCCGCTCCATAAACCATGAAGAACAGTGTGTATCCTGTTGATCTGTTGGGTGTTGTATTGATGCTCCATAACACAGATGGTAATTCTTCTACCCAACAACCCGGCGTTCTCTGCAAAGGGACCATGAGCCGGGGCTTGATGCCTCTCAAGATCTCTTGATTAGCTCTTTCTGCTTGACCATTGGACTGTGGATGTGCCACTGATGAAACGTCGAGCCGGATGTGCTCCCGTTCGTAGAACTCCTTCATAGCACCTTTGGACAAATTGGTACCATTATCTGTGATAATACTGTGCGGAAAGCCAAACCGGAAAATCACCTTTTTGATGAACTGAACCGCCGTGGCCGCATCACACTTGCTAACAGGTTCTGCCTCCACCCACTTTGTAAACTTGTCAACCGCCACCAGGAGGTGGGTCTTCTTATCTTTGGACCTTTTGAAAGGCCCAACCATATCCAGCCCCCAAGTCGCAAACGGCCAAGTAATTGGAATCATTCTCAATTCTTGAGCCAGTACATGAGCACGTCTTGAAAACCTTTGGCAACCATCACATCATCTGACCAGATCCTCCGCATAAGCATGAGCAGTTAACCAATAGAAGCCATGGCGAAATGCTTTAGCCACCAGAGACTTTGAACCGGTGTGGTGACCACAATCTCCTTCGTGGATCTCACACAAAATATCACGGCCTTCTTCAGGAGACACGCAGCGTTGAAAAGCTCCTGATACACTACAATGATGCAACTCGCCGTTGATGATGGCCATGGACTTGGATCGCCGGATTATCTGCCGGGCCAGAATCTCATCCTCTGGCAACTCGCCCCGGTTCTTGTATGCCAGGTAAGGAAGCGTCCAATCCGGAATAATATGAAGAGCTGCCACCAATTGAGCCTCCGGATCAGGAATAGCCAAATCCTCTTCACCAGGGATCTTGACCGACGGGTTGTGCAGCACATCCAGAAAAACATTGGGCGGGACCGGTTTGCGCTGAGAGCCCAGCCGGCTTAAAGCGTCCACCGCTTCATTTTTCCGCCGGTCCACGTGGTCCACCTGATAGCCTCTAAAATAACCTGCAACAATATCCACCTCACGACAATATGCTGCCATGAGTGGGTCCTTGGAGTCCCAAGTGCCAGACACCTGCTGAGCCACAAGGTCCGAGTCACCGAAGCACTTAACTCGACTTAGATTCATCTCCTTAGACATCCGGAGACCATGGAGCAAGGCTTCATACTCAGCTGCATTGTTAGTACAAGGGAACATTAAGCGGAGAACATAACAAAACTTATCACCTCGTGGGGAAGTTAATACGACCCCAGCCCCCGAGCCTTCCAATTGCCTGGATCCGTCAAAATGGATGGTCCAATACGTATGATCCGGCTTTTCTTCAGGTGCTTGCATTTCCGTCCAATCATTGATGAAATCAACAAGTGCTTGAGACTTAACCGCTGTCTGAGGCACATACTTCAAACCGTACGGCCCCAGCTCTATAGCCCACTTTGCAATCTGGCCAGTTGCTTCCCGGTTCTGGATGATATCTCCCAAAGGAGCAGAACTGACCACTGTGATTGGATGCCCTTGGAAGTATTGTTTAAGCTTCCGGCTTGCCATAAAAACTCCATACACCAGCTTCTACCAATGCGGATACCTTTGCTTGGAATCAATGAGCAGCTCGCTGATATAATAGACTGGACGTTGAACCGGATGCTCTTTACCTGCCTCCTTTCGCTCAACCACAATAGCCACGCTGATCGCCCGAGCATTAGCAGCAACATATAGAAGCAACGGCTCCTTGTCAATGGGAGCGGCGAGCACAGGAGGATTGGCCAATTGCCGTTTTAAGTCCTCAAATGCTTCATCAGCAGCAGAACTCCAGACAAACTGATCTGTCTTCTTCAACATCTGATACAAAGGGATTGCCTTCTCACCGAGGCGACTGATAAAACGGCTTAACGCAGCAATCTGGCCTGCCAGGCGCTGAACATCATTGATACACTTTGGTTTAGCGAGGGAGGTGATGGATGTGATCTTCTCCGGATTAGCCTCAATTCCCCTATTGGACACCAAGAAGCCTAATAACTTGCCCGCCGGTACACCAAAGACACACTTGTCCAGATTAAGCATCATCTTGTATGTTCTCAGGTTATCAAAGGTTTCCTTCAAATCATCAATCAGAGTCTCCTTCACCCTGGACTTAACCACGATATCATCCACGTAAGCATGTACATTACGGCCAATCTGCTTGTGAAGACAATTTTGTACACACCGTTGGTAAGTTGCTTGGGCACTCTTGAGCCTGAAGGGCATAGACACATAGCAGAAGGCTCCAAAGGGAGTTATAAAAGCCGTCTTCTCCTGGTCCTTAACTGCCATTTTGATCTGATGATAGCCAGAATACGCATCCAAAAAACTTAAACGCTCACAGCCCGTCGTAGCATCAATAATTTGATCAATACGGGGAGGGCAAAAGGATCTGCTGGACAAGCCTTATTAAGATCTGTGTAATCCACACACATGCGCCAGGTGCTGTTTTTCTTGAGGACCAGCACCGGATTGGCAAGCCACTCAGGGTGAAAAACTTCAACAATAAAGCCAGCTGCTAAGAGCCTGGCTACCTCTTCTCCAATTGCCTTGCGTCTTTCTTCGTTAAACCGGCGGAGGAACTGTTTCACCGGTTTATATTTAGGATCCACATTAAGTGTGTGCTCAGCGAGTTGCCTCGGTACACCTGGCATGTCAGAGGGCTTCCATGCAAAAATGTCCCGATTCTCACGGATGAACTCGATGAGCGTGCTTTCCTATTTCGGATCCAAGTTGGCACTGATGCTGAACTGCTTGGACGAATCACCAGGTACGAAGTCAACAAGCTTAGTTTCTGCTGCCGATTTGAACTTCAGGGCCGGATCATGCTCCGTAGTTGGCTTCTTCAACGGAGTCATGTCCGTCGGATCAACATTGTCTTTATAGTACTTCAACTCCTCAGTGGCACAAACCGACTCTGCATAAGCCACATCTCCTTCCTCGCATTCCAAAGCGATTTTGCGGCTTCCGTGAACCATTATTGTCCCCTTGTGACCCGGCATCTTGAGCTGCAAATACACATAACAGGGCCGAGCCATAAACTTGGCGTAGGCCGGTCGCCCAAACAGGGCATGATATGGGCTTTGGATTTTCACCACTTCAAACGTCAATGTCTCCGACCTGGAATCATGATCATCCCCAAAGGCCACTTCCAGAGCTATCTTACCAACGGGATATGCTGATCTGCCAGGCACTACACAGTGGAATACTGTATTAGACGGTTTGAGATTCTTATCTGTTAGTCCCATACGACGGAAGGTCTCATAGTACAGGATGTTAATGCTGCTCCCTCCATCCATGAGCACCTTGGTAAACTTGTAACCTCCCACCTGAGGCGCCACCACCAGAGCCAATTGACCTGGATTATCGACCTGGGGAGGGTGATCTTCTCTGCTCCATATGATTGGCTGTTCAGACCAATGTAGATAACGGGGTATGGCCGGTTCAACAGAGTTGACCGCCCGCCTCTAAACTTTCCGGTCTCGCTTGTCCAAGCTAGTGGTGAAGACATGGTACTGCCCATTACTCAACTGCTTTGGGTTGCTTTGGTAACCTGACTGTTGCTGCTGTTGGTTGTAACCACCCTGGTTGTTCTGACTATTTTGACCATTATGTCCGCCCGGATTACCATTGAATCCTGAACCGGAACTTCCTCCACCGTAACCCGGCCCGGATCCCGAGCCACCGCCAGATTCGTGATCATACCGGAAATTATTAGAATTCTTGAACTCCTGCATAATAAAGCAATCTTTCCAAAGGTGGTTTGCCGGTGCCTCCTTCGTCCCATGTCATGGACAGGGCTGGCTTAGCAGATAGTTTAGGCAGTTTGGGTTAGGGTTGGGCGCTCCATTATGATTTTTCGGCCTACCCTTGCGTCGCTGGCCATTGTCCCGTGCGTTGGTATTAGCCACAAAGTCCATGTTACCATCCGCTTTACGCTTGCCTCCTCCACCATTGCCTGCCCAGTGATGCTGCTGACCTTTGGAGCTGCTGTTCTTCTTCCCTTTCCCTGTCTTGTCATCATCAGATTTGGGATCCTTGGTACTATCAGAATCAGCATATTTCACCAAAGCGGCCATAAGGGTCCCCATGTCGGTGCAATGATGCTTCATCCGTCCCAACTTCAGATTCAGGGGTCCAAACCGGCAGTTGCCTTCTAGGGTTAATACTGCGGTGTCAGCGTTGATGCGGTCTAAGGAGTGCAACACTTGTGAAACCCAGCGCACCCAATGAGTCGTTGATTCTCCTTCCTCCTGGACGCATGCAGCTAAGTCCACTATCGACATAGGCTGTTTACAGGTATCTTTGAAATTGTTGATAAACCAGGCTCGTAATTGGGCCCATGAACTGATAGAATTAGCCGGCAAGCTTTTTAACCAAGTACGGGCCATTCCTTCGAGCATCATGGTGAAGTATTTCGCACACGCCGCGTCATCCACATCAAGCATCTCCATGGCCATCTCATAGCTCTCCACCCATGTCTCTGGAGGTTGATCCACCGTGTAATTTGGTACCTTGCGCGGGCCTTTGAAATCCTTGGGCAGGCGCACGTTGCGTAAAGCGGGGATAAGGCAAGGCACCCCCAAAGAACTAGAAGTAACACCAGGTTCAGTCAAGGTGGTTGGACGAACCGGCGTGAGCTGCCGAGCCTGATGCTGTGTGGCTAACTCGGCCTCCCTGCGCGCGCGGGCCCGGTCCACCACTCCCTGAGCGTCATCAGCACCACCCGTCGGGTTGTTGTCATGGGGTGCCCCACGTCGTTCATTACTCGACACTGCCGGTTCATCCATATGTCTGCTATAGCTCCGGCTTGGACGAGGGGTCGAGTGGATCCGGTTGCGGCTGTACGAGTACGCTTCCTGTTGGGCCAAAGCTGTTCTCAGAAGTTCCTTGACCCATCGCGTCTCTACTACCTGCGGCGAGTCACCTTCAATTGGAATGGCCTCCAGCCATGTAGCAGCGGCAACAAGATTGTCCATTGGGTTGGAGTAGTGACCCGGAGCAGCCTGAGGTACAACGGTGTTTTGACGAGGCAGGTCCATCTGACGAGGCTGAACCGGTGCACCGGTCCCAGGGGCTTCCGCCCGGTTTCCCTCCAGCGGATTGCAGGCTCTTGGTCCTGGAGTGTTGAAAAGGTCTCTGGCCTCGAAAACCGGAGGTAAGCGGGATCGGTGCTTCCTCCTCATGACTTCATGCGACGCGCTCTGGTCCAACATAAGCTTGTAGGCCTGTGCGTCTAAAGCGACCCGCTCTGCGGCCATCCTGGTGTCCTCAGCCGCCAGATCCTCCTTGGCCTGGGTGATCTGTTCCTTTACCTTTGCAATCTCCGCGTTGTGAACGTCCTGATCCGGCGGATTAACTTCCGCCATAAGCACAGCCAACACATCAAATAGTTCTGATAGAACCTGAGCCGGCGGGCGCACAGGGCCTCCTGCCCCGGCAGCCGTCGCCGCTGCTGAACCGGAGATCGTTGCCGCAGTTGTCGAAGAATGAAGTGCTGCTTGTGTTCCGGACATGAATATTCCAACCCGGTTGGGCAGATCAGAGGGGTCCGGAATACTATCGTCATCGGAACAACTCCCAATCCGGCCATCTTGTAGCTGATAAAGAGATTCGGTTTCTCCGGTCGAAGATTCGTCACCGGAACAAACAACGGTCGCGCCGCGAAATTCCGATCCGTCCTCATAACTTCCTCCATGGATGACTCCCACGAAGGCACGCTTCAGGGCCGATTTAACCCGGGCAGATCGCGCACGCTGAGCCGTCTCGACGAGGTCGGTGCAGATGTCCGGCTCAGGGCCCGGTTCACCGATCTTTCCAATGAAAACGTGAATGCTACCAAAGGGGACCCGGTACCCGTACTCAATTGAGCCGGCCTCGGGGCCCCAGCCTGCGTCGTCGATGTAGAGCCTGCCGCGACGACTCTTAGTCATCCGGCCTACAGCGTAGCCCTCGAGTCCTTCAAAGCGGCCCTCCAAGAACCGGAAACCATCGTGCGATTGCCCCACGGTGGGCGCCAACTGTCGTGGTTTTGTCACGGCAGATGTCCTAGAGAAAGGACTTAGTCG
This sequence comes from Triticum aestivum, assembly GCF_018294505.1. Taxonomy (NCBI): domain Eukaryota; kingdom Viridiplantae; phylum Streptophyta; class Magnoliopsida; order Poales; family Poaceae; genus Triticum; species Triticum aestivum. The sequence continues at coordinate 387,338,259 of NC_057800.1, read as the reverse complement.
TGGAGCCATCGCGACGGGTTAGCTTGAAGGGGTTAAAGCGGACACAAGGACGCAAGAGAGTTTATACTAGTTCGGCCCCTTCGATGAAGGTAAAAGCCTATGTCTAGTTGTTATGGAATTGATGGGGTTTCGATGACTAGGGAGCAAACAAGCTTCGCCTATGTCTCGAGTTGTTCTTGAACCGCCGCCAGGTCGTCCCCTTATATACACGGCTGACTCCCATCGGCTTACGGAGTCCTAATACCGGCTCATAGATGTGTCCGGTTTGGTCTCTACTTATTCCTAACTTACAATACAGGTTAACTACTGACGCCGGTTTACGGCTACAGGCCTTGAACCGACCATGGGCCTTGAGCCCTCCTCTGTCTTCTTGGGCTTTAACATACTTAACTACTGACGAAGTTAACCCGGCCCAGATAGGCTGGTTTACGCCCAGTAGTAATATCCCCAACAGGCATGGTGGAGGAGGACGGCGGTGAATGGGGTGGCGGACGGAGGAGGCTGGGGTCGAGAGGGTGTTTTGGCACCCACAGAGTACGAATGGGGAAATGGAGGGAGAGAGGAAGGGGGAACCATGTCTTCAGGGCGCTCTTGTCTCAAATGCGAGGAAATTTACAAACTTAGCCCCTGTTAAAATTTCCTACATCATAGCAATATTAGTCGGTTGGGGATAGGACGGTAATCTCGCATACACCGAATATTTTCCGACGAGAGTTTGTTTTTGGCGCCCACCGTGTATGAATTAGGGAGGGAGTCGATTTCGGCCGAGGAGACACTGTGTTTTGGCGCCCACTATGTATGAATCTGGGTGGGAGGCGGTTATGTCACGTTTGAGTGAAATTACAAACCTACCCCTATCGAAACCTATAGAAATCGAGCCGATAGGCTTTGCGTGTCAGGGATAGGCAGTAATTTCCATCTCGCAGATTTTTGTTTCGGGCGGTTACTGCGACTTTCCCTACTTCGTTCAAATTTTTGCAGAGCAAGAGTGCACGTTTACCGTGCCAACTCAATTCGAATCCAGTTTGTATTCTATTTTTGTTCGGGCAAGATCCATTTTCGATTGGAATAAAATTCTATATACATCATTTTTTATATATATACTTTCAAAAGCACAACAAAGAATTCTGCTCCTTTATATGTATAATATGATTTACAAATACAATGATCTCAAAATCATAAGGTTGAATTCAAAAAAACTAAACCAAATTATGTCCTACTAAAATGTATGGATAAGTCATATCTACATATTAAATAACATAGATGCGCGTGAATTCATATGAGTATACATGTTTGATAGATCAATTTTGGTAAGAGTATGAATTACATATATCATCATCTCGAATTCAAATATTTGAATCCCTTTTATGTTGACTCCTTTCACGCCCATCTCTCTCGCATGCTCCTTCGTGTAGCTATCATTCTCTTTTCTCCAGCTCACCGGCATGCTCACTTCATGTTTCTCCCATCTTCGCAAACATGGTCTCTCGACGTCTCCCTTGAGAAGTGTCACACTCTCCCAATCATTATACATTACACGGTTTTCATTATCTCTCACGTCTCTATCGTTCTCTGGTATCACTAGGTACCTAAGCTTTCTTTTTCACCGCCACACACAGTCTCACTCGTCTTTCACTTTGTCTTTCTCTCTATGGGGTTCTCTCTCACACCCTATATGTCTCTAGATATGACTCATACCACTAAATTTACTCTCTCCTGCAGACACAACATTTGTTGTGGTCTCCTTTCCATCTCCATCCCAGTTATAAAACTGACATTATTCATTTGTTTACCAATCAGACAAACTCCCCCCCCCCCGCTCTCTCTCTCACACACACAACTCATGCTTCCACTCTCCTTCCCGACTACCAACTCTCTCTCACACACACAAAACTCTCGCTTTCGCACCCCAGACTCGTATTTATATTACAAACATTGATCGACTAGCCTCCAGATAGGTTTATACACCCGCACACTCGTGCTTCAACTATCACGTACATGTCTCTCTCGCGCTCCTTGTATCTATGTAGATTTTCCGTCCCTTTTTGAGACATGCCCTCTCGATCGTGCACACACACACTATCGCCTCATTTTAAGCTGATACCTCTCGCACACACACTCTTTATGTCTTTGTCACACATCACTCCATCCTCCTCCTCTCTCCCTCTCTCTCACACACACAACACACACACACACATGGGCTTTTTGCAACAACTAGCAAGATGCCCATGCATTGCACAGAACATCAAGATGCATTTGTAGAGTAGTTTATCTTGTGGAAGAAAAGGATGAACGAGGGAAGGCCTTATTTGCAAATGTGGAGAGGGGTGTGGGTATCTTTTTGCAAAATTGCCATAGTTTCCTTCCTATCCGTCAGATATAAATCGGACGGCCTATATTGCAGGATGGCAGGCACACCATCATCACCAACTCTGTTTTTATCTCCACTCTTATAAAAAGCATAGTCGGTCATGATGGTGTGCCTTCCATCCTGCAATATAGGCCGTCTGATCTATATCTAACGGATAGGAAGGAAACTATGGCAATTTACCCGCACTCCTCTCCACATTTGCAGACAAGGCCTTCCCTCATTCATACTTTTCTCCCACAAGATCTTGATGTTCCGTGCAATGCACGGGCATCTTGCTAGTAAGAGTAGAAATTAGAGATATACCACTTCTCGAATCTTGAAACTAACAACATTCCTCCCTTATCTCATCAAAACCGCCAAAGGAATATATTTTGAGTGAAACATAACATATTTTTAGTGATACACGTAATTCAAAACTAGACTCTTTTTTCTATCAAATTGGTGAATATGTATTAATCTACTTTGATCGTGTGGCAACACATTTGCACATTGCTAGTAGTTATTACTACTGTATAATGTTTTGGACACCAGACAAATGGTGGATTACATATACGAAGAGAAGAGGCACACGGATGCAGTCGGTCTCTCGCTGTCTCGCACACATGAGAGTTACGTAAAGGCACTGTTAACAAATAAACCCTAAAACCCTAGGTGCAGGATTGCTGCATGCGCAGGTACCAGGTATGTGGTGGAGCGCATCTTTGTAGGAATAGTCAGCTCGCGTGATAATTTGATCTCTAGGAGTTGATGATCGGGACCATAGGTGAATGACCTGGAGGCGGTGGCTCGCCAGTTGCCACAGATTGAGTAGCACATTTAAAATATCATTTTTAGTGGGGCAAGAGTTCTGATTTTCAATGGCGCATTATAAGTACTAAGTAGTTTTTAGAACGATTGGTATGGAGCGAAAATGGAATTCACAACTACTACCTCCATGGCGTAAGGTTGTATGGGTTTATGTTGCGAGATGTTGAACCTGGTAGTTCTAGGGCAAATACTATGGTTTAGATGCTGGTTTTCATTAATGAAAATCGGAAGGGGGAAACCCTTATTTGATAAAAAAAACTAGTACCTATGTTTTGGTTTACTAGTCCCCATCGTATTTTGGGTCAAAGTTTGCCCACGAATTTTACTTGTAAAATGTGAATGGAAAATGAGATTTTGTTATACGCAAACAAAAAAGGACTGGAGGGAGTGATTGCTCTGACATGGACGCGACCTCTCATAGCGCAGACATTGAACCAGCGCGCCGGTCAAGAGGGCCCCACTCATTGCAGGCCCAGCTGAACACGCCTCCTCGCCGCATGCAACCGGCTTCAGACTGCCCCGCCTGGCTCCATTGAATCCGCGCGTGTGCTTCAGACTACCCCGCCCGCCTCCCTAGTGTCAAAAACGTTCTTATATTATGGGACGGAGGGAGTAGTAATATGCATGCATCTTGTGGGCAACATTAAAGCACTCGTCTTCCATGTTAGAGCATCTCCAACAGAAGCGCAACGCGCGACGCTTTAAAAAGCGTTTACAGTGCCGGAATAGCCAGTTTTTGCGGGCTCGGAGTGCTGAGATCGAGAAGTAGAGATAGGGAGTAGAGACTAAAGAGTAGAGACATAGATAGTTCTCAGCATAGATATATCATAGATAGGTTAAAAAAATAGATAGTTCAACTACTCCTCGTCGTCTGACTCCTCGATGATGTCCTCCTCCTACATCTCAATGTAGGCGTGAAGATACCGATCGTCGTTAGATTCCAAGGGCGACGCTGCTCCTAGCCTCATGTTGAATTGAGCGTCTGCTTTTCACGTACGCTTGTCCTCGCGATAGGCGGCTCGCTCCGCCCTCCTGTTCTCCCTCTCTGCCCTCCTTTGCGCGTAGAACTCGCACTCGTTGATGATGTCCTGCAGGAAGCGTTGGCGCCATAGTGCCATGGCTTCCTTGTCCATCTTGGCGATGCTGAGACGGTGCTCCCGCCTCTAGTTGTCACAACGATCCTCGTCGGTGATAAGCCACGGCAGAGGCGCGAGCTCCTGCGCCCGCTGATACGTCTCCAACGTATCTATAATTTTTCATTGCTCCATGCTATTATATTATCTATTTTGGATGTTAATGGGCTTTATTTTACACTTTTATATCATTTTTGGGACTAACCTACTAACCGGAGGCCCAACCCCAATTGCTGTTTTTTTGCCTATTTTAGAGTTTCACCGAAAATGAATATCAAACGGAGTCCAAATGGAATGAAACCTTCGGGAACGTGATTTTCTCAACGAACGTGATCCATGAGACTTGGAGTGTGCGTCAAGAAACAAACGAGGCAGCCACAAGGCAGGGGGCACGCCTACCCCCTGGGCGCGCCCTCCACTCTCATGGGCCCCATGTTTCTCCACCGACGTACTTCTTCCTCCTATATATCCACGTACCCCCCAAACATCCAGGAGCACCACGAAAACCTAATTCCACCGCCGCAACCTTCTGTACCTGAGAGATCCCATCTTGGGGCCTTTTCCGGAGCTCCACCGGAGGGGGCATTGATCACAGAGGGCCTCTACATCAACTCCATGGCCTCTCCGGTGATGTGTGATTAGTTTATTTCAGACCTACGAGTCCATAGTGTTTGGGAACATAGAAATAATTCAAAAAATTTCCTATGTGTCGCCAAGATCAATCTAGGAGATACTAGCAACGAGAGAGAGAGAGAGAGAGTGCATATTCGTACCCTTGAAGATCGCTAAGCGGAAGCGTTACAAGAACACGGTTGGTGGAGTCATACACGCAGCGATTCATATCGTGGTCGATTCCGATCTAAGCGCCGAACAACAACGCCTCCGCGTTCAACACACGTACAGCCCGTGGACGTCTCCTCCTTCTTGATCCAGCAAGGGGAGAGGATAAGTTGAGGGAGAACTCCGACAGCACGACGACGTGGTGGTGATGGAGCTTGTGGTTCTCCGGCAGGGCTTCACCAAGCGCTACGGAGGAGGAGGAGGTGTAGGAGAGGGGGAGGGGCTGCGCCAAGGGAAGGGTGAGGCTGCCCTCTATCTCCCTCACTATATATAGGGGGAAGGGGGTTGGAGGAGGCGCCCTAGGGTTCCATAGGGGAGGGGCGGCGGCCATAGGGGAAACCCTAGATGGGTTTGGGCGCCCCCACCCCTAGGAAACTTGCCCCCAAGCTGGGAGGGGTGGTTGCCCTAGGGGAGGCGCCCCCACCTCTCCAAGTTACGTGAGATGGGGTGGGAGGGGCGCTCAGCCCCTTAGTGGGCTGATGTGCCCCCTCCCCTTGGCCCATAAGGCCCCCCAACGCTTGCCGGGGCCTCCGAAACCCCTTTTGGACACGCTGGTCGTCACCCGGTACCCCCGGAACAATTCCGGACTCCAATACCCTTCATCCAATATATAGATCTTCACCTCCGGACCATTCCAGAACTCCTCGTCACATCCAGGATCTCATCTGGGACTCCGAACAACCTTCGGTAACCACATACTATTTCCCATAACAACTCTAGCGTCACCGAACCTTAAGTGTGTAGACCCTACGGGTTCGGGAACCATGCAGACATGACCGAGACATCTCTCCGGCCAATAATAAATAGCGGGATATGGATACCCATATTGGCTCCCACATGTTCCATGATGATCTCATCGGATGAACCACGATGTCAGGGATTCAATCAATCCCGTATACAATTCCCTTTGTCTATCGGTATGTTACTTGCCCGAGATTCGATCGTCGGTATCCCCATACCTCGTTCAATCTCATTACCGGCAAGTCTCTTTACTCGTTCCGTAACGCATGATCCCGTGACCAACTCCTTAGTCTCATTGAGCTCATTATGATGATGCATTACCGAGTGGGCCCAGAGATACCTCTCCGTCATACGGAGTGACAAATCCTAGTCTCGATTCGTGCCAACCCAACACACACTTTCGGAGATACATGTAATGCACCTTTATAGCCACCCAGTTACGTTGTGACGTGTGGTACACCCAAAGCATTCCTATGGTATCCGGGAGTTGCACAATCTCATGGTCTAAGGAAATGATACTTGACATTAGAAAAGCTTTAGCAAACGAACTACACGATCTTGTGCTACGCTTAAGATTGGGTCTTTTCCATCACATCATTCTTCTAATGATGTGATCCCGTGATCAATGACATCCAATGTCCATGGTGAGGAAACCATGACCATCTATTGATCAACGAGCTAGTCAACTAGAGGCTTACTAGGGACATATTACGATCTATGTATTCACACATGTATTACAGTTTCTGGTTAATATAATTATAGCATGAACAATAGACAATTAACATGAACAAGGAAATATAATAATAACCATTTTATTATTGCCTCTAGGGCATATTTCCAACAGTCTCCCACTTGCACTAGAGTCAATAATCTAGTTCACATTGTTATGTAATTAACACTCATAGTTCACATCGCCATGCGACTAACACCCGAAGAGCTTACTAGAGTAAAATAATCTAGTTCACATCGCCATGTGATTAACACCCAAGAGTTTACTAGAGTCAATAATCTAGTTCACATCACCATGTGATTAACACTCAATGAGTTCTAGGGTTTGATCATGTTATGCTTATGAGAGAAGTGTCAGTCAACAGGTCTGCAACATTCAGATCCCTGTGTTCTTCGCAAATCTCGATTTCATATTGTAGATGTTGCTACTATGCTCCACTTTGAGCTATTCCAAAAGGTTGCTCCACTATACGTATCCGGTTTGCTACTCAGAGTCATCCGGATAGGTGTTAAAGCTTGCATCGATGTAACCCTTTACGCCGAACTCTTTATCACCTCCATAACCGAGAAACATTTCCTTATTCCTAAGGACAATTTTGACCGCTGTCCAATGATCCACTCCTAGATCACTCTTGTACCCCCTTGCCAGACACGTGGCAAGGCACATCGCGGTACACAGCATGGCATATCGTATAGAGCCTATGGCTAAGGCATAGGGGACGACTTTCGTCCTTTCTCTTTCTTCTGCCTTGGTCGAGCTTCAAGTCTTAACTTCACACCTCACAACTCAGGCAAGAACACCTTCTTTGAAGGATCCATCTTGAACTCCTTCAAGATCATGTCAAGGTATGTGCTCTGTGAAAGTCTTATCAGGCGTCTTGATCTATCTCTATAGATCTTGATACCCAACATGTAAGTAGTTTTACACAGGTCTTCCTTTGAAAAACTCCATTCAAACAACCCTCTATGCTTTCTAGAAATTCTACATCATTTCCAATCAACAATATGTCATCCATATATACCTATCAGAAATATTGTAGTGCTCCCACTAACTTTCTTGCAAATACAAGTTTATTGTAAACTTTGTATAAACCCAAATGCTTTGATCGCCTCATCAAAGCATATGTTCCAACTCCGAGATGCTTGCTCCAGTCCATAGAAGGATCGCTGGAGTTTGCATAACTTTTAACATCCTTAGGATTGACAAAAACCTTTTGGTTGTATCGCATACAACCTGTCCTCATGGAAACTGTCAAGGAAACTTTGTTTTGACATCCATCTGCCTGATTTCGTAAATGAAAATGCAGCAACTGCTAACATAGTTCTAACAGACTTTAGCATCGCTATGATTGAGAGAGTCTCATCATAGTCAACTCCTTGAACTTGTCGGAAACTTCTTTAAGACAATTCGAGCTTCACAAATGGTGACATTAATTACCATTAGCATATGTCTTCTTCTTAAAGATCCATTTATTCTCAATGGCTTGCCGTTCATCAGGCAAGTCCACCAAAGTCCATACTTTGTTCTCATACATGGATCCTATCTCGGATTTCATGGCTTCTAGCCATTTGTTGGAAGCCGGGCCCACCATCGCTTCTTCATTGCTCATAGGTTCATCGTTGTCCAACAACATGACCTTTAAGATAGGGTTACCACTGAGAAGTTGTACACACCCTTGTCGACCTACGAGGTTCGATAGTAATTTGATCTGAAGCTTCATGATCATCATCATTAGCTTTCTCTTCAACTAACGTAGTTTCCACAGAAACATCTTTCTATGCTGCGCTACTCTCTAGTTGAAGTGAAGGTTCAACAACCTCATCAAGTTCTATCTTCCTCCCACTCAATTCTTTCGAGAGAAACTCTTTCTCGAGAAAGGACCCGTTCTTAGCGACAAACACTTTGCCCTCAGATCTAAGATAGAAGGTATACCCAATCGTCTTGTTTGGGTATTCTACGAAGATACAATTTTCCGCTTTGGGTTCGAGCTTTTCTGACCGAAGTCTATTGACATAAGCACCCTAGCCCCAAACCATAAGAAACAACAACTTTGGTTTCTTGCCAAACCATAGTTCATACGGTATCGTCTCCACGGACATAGATGGTGCCCTATTTAAAGTGAATGTAATTGTCTTTAATGCATAACCCCGAAAAATAGCGGTAGATTGGTAAGAGACATCATACACCATATCCAATAAGGTTCGATTACGACGTTCGGACACACAATCATGCTATGGTGTTCCAGGCAGCGTCAACTGTGAAACGATTTCACCTTGTCTTTACTGATTGCCAAACTCATAACTTAGATACTTTCCCTTTGATTAGATCGAAGGAACTTGATCTTCTTGTTATGATGATTCTCAACTTAACTCTGAAATTGGTTGAACTTTTCAAACATTTCAGACTTATGCTTCATTAAGTAAATGTACCCGTATCTATTCAATTCACAGGTGAAGGTGAGAAAATAACGATATCCACCGCGCGCGTCAACACTCATCGGACCGCACACATCAGCATGTATGATTTCCAACATGTCACTTTCCCGTTCCATTGTTCCAAAGAATGGGGTTCTAGTCATCTTGCCAAAGAGGCATGGTCCGCATGTGTCAAGTGATTCAAAATCAAGTGACTTCAAAATTCCATTAGCATGGAGGTTCTTTCATGCGCTTTACACCAATATGACCTAAACGGCAGTGCCACATGAAAGTGGTACTATCATTATCAACTCTACATCTTTTGGCATCAATGTTATGAACATGTGTATAACTACAACCGGATTCAATAAACCATTCATATTGGGTGCATGACCATAGAAGGTATTATTCATGTAATCAGAATAACCATTATTCTTTGACTTAAATGAATAACCGTATTGCAATAAACATGATCTAATCATGTTCATACTCAACGTAGACACCAATGCAAACAACATTTATCTAGGTTCAACACTAATCCCGAAGGTAGAGGGAGCGTGCGATGGTGATCACATCAACCTTGGAAACACTTCCAACACACATCGTCACCTTGCCCTTAGCTAGTATCCGTTAATTCTGTAGCTTTTGTTTCGAGTTACCAATATTAGCAACTGAACCGGTATCTAATACCCAGGTGCTACTAGGAGTACTAGTAAGGTACACATCAATAACACACATATATCAAATATACTTTTGTTGAAGTTGACATCCTTCTTATCTACCAAGTATTTGAGGCAGTTCCGCTACCAGTGGTCGTTCCCTTAATTGAAGCACTTTGTTTGGGGTTTGGGTTCTTGGGTTTCTTCACTGGAGCGGCAACTGGCTTGCCATTCAAGAAGTTTCCCTTCGTGCCCTTAGCCTTCTTTGAAACCAGTGCTCTTGTTAGCCATCCACACTTGATGCTCCTTCTTGATTTCTACCTTTACGGCCTTAAGCACGATGAACAGCTCCGGGATTATCTACCCTTGCATGTTATAGTTCATCACGAAACTCTAGTAGCTTGGTGATAGCGACTGGAGGACTTTTGTCAATCACTCTCTTATCTGGAAGATTAACTCCCACTTGATTCAAGTGATTGAAGTACCCAGACATTCTGAGCACATGCTCACTGGCTGAGCTATTCTCATCCATCTTGTAGGCAAAGGTCTTATCAGAAGTCTCAACCTCTCAACACGGGCATGAGCCTGAAATACCAATTTCGGCTCTTCGAACATCTCATATGTTCTATGGCGTTCAAAACGCTTTTGGAGCACCGACTCTTAGCCGTAAAGCATGGCGCACTAAACTATCAGGTAGTCATCAAAACGTGTCTACAAGATGTTCACAACATCCACAGACGATGCTAGAGGGGTTGGCACACTGAGCGGTGCATCAAGGACAGAAGCCTTCTGTGTAGCGGTGAGGACAATCCTCAGACTACGGCCCTAGTCCGCACAATTGCTTACAATATCTTTCAACTTAGTCTTTGTCTAGGAACGTATTAAAACAAAGAGCTAAAGTGTGAGCTATTAATCCACGACATAATTTGCAAAGACAATTTAGACTATGTTCATGATAATTAAGTTCATCTAATCAAATTATTCAATGAACTCCCACTCAGATAGACATCCCTCTAGTCATCTAAGTGATACTTAATCCGAATCGACTAGGCCATGTCCGATCATCACGCGAGACGGACTAGTCATCAACGGTGAACATCTCCATGTTGATCGTATCTACTATAAGACTCATGTTCGACCTTTCAGTGTCTCATGTTCCGAGGCCATGTCCGTACATGCTAGGCTCGTCAAGTCAACCTAAGTGTTTTCATGTGTAAATCTGGCTTACACCCGTTGTATTCGAATGTTAGAATCTATCACACCCGATCATCACGTGGTGCTTCGAAACAACGAGCCTTCGCAACGGTGCACAGTTAGGGGGAACACTTTCTTGAAATTTTAGTGAGGGATCATCTTATTTATGCTACTGTCGTTCTAAGCAAATAAGATGTAAACATGACAAACATCACATGCAAATCATAAAGTGACATGATATGGCCAATATCATCTTGCGCCTTTGATCTCCATCTTCGAGGCGCGGCATGAACACCATCGTCACCGACATGACACCATGATCTCCATCATCGTGTCTTCATGAAGTTGCCTCGCCAACTATTAATTCTACTACTATGGCTAACGGTTAGCAATAAAGTAAAGTAATTACATGGCATTTTCATTGACACGCAGGTCATAAATAAATTAAGATAACTCCTATGGCTCCTGCCGGTTGTCATACTCATCGACATGCAAGTCGTGATTCCTATTACAAGAACATGATTAGTCTCATATATCACATCCTTTTGGCCATATCACATCACATAGCATACCCTGCAAAAACAAGTTAGACTTCCTCCAACTGTTGTTGCATGTTTTACGTGGCTGCTATGGGTGTCTAGCAAAAACGTTTCTTACCTACGCAAAACCACAACGGTGATATGCCAATTGCTATTTACCCTTCATAAGGACCCTTTTCATCGAATCCGATCCGACTAAAGTGGGAGAGACAGACACCCTCCATCCACCTTATGCATCAAGTGCATGTCAGTCGGTGGAATCAGTCTCACGTAAGCGTACGTGTAAGGTCGGTCTGGGCCGCTTCATCCCACAATGCCGGCGGATCAAGATAAGACTAGTAACGGCAAGGAAATTGAAAAAATCATCGCCCACAACTGCATTGTGTTCTACTCGTGCATAGAATCTACGCATAGACCTAGCTCATGATGCCACTATTGGGGAACGTAGCAATAATTCAAAAAAAAAATCCTATGTGTCGCCAAGATCAATCTAGGAGATACTAGCAACGAGAGAGAGGGAGTGCATCTTCATACCCTTGAAGATCGCTAAGCGGAAGTGCTACAAGAATGCGGTTGGTGGAGTCGTACACGCAACGATTCAGATCGTGGTCGATTCCGATCTAAGCGTCGAACAACGGCGCCTCCACGTTCAACACACGTACAGCCCGGGGACGTCTCCTCCTTCTTGATCCAACAAGGGGAGAGGAGAAGTTGAGGGAGAACTCTAACAGCACGACGGCATGGTGGTGATGGAGCTCGTGGTTCTCCGGCAGGGCTTCGCCAAGCGCTACGGAGGAGGAGGAGGTGTAGGAGAGGGGGAGGGGCTGCGCCAAGGGAAGGGTGAGGCTTCCCTCTCTCCCCCTCACTATATATAGGGGAAGGGGGTTGGAGGAGGTGCCCTAGGGTTCCCTAGGGGATGGGCGGCGGCCATAGGGGAAACCCTAGATGGGTTTGGGCGCCCCCACCCCTAGGAAACTTGCCCCCCAAGCTGGGAGGGGTGGTTGCCCTAGGGGAGGCGCCCCACCTCTCCAAGTTACGTGAGATGGGGTGGGAGGGGCGCTCAGCCCTTAGTGGGCTGATGTGCCCCCTCCCCTTAGCCCATAAGGCCCCCCAACGCTTGCCGGGGCCTCCGAAACCCCTTTCGGTCACGCTGGTCGTCACCCGGTACCCCCGGAACAATTCCAGACTCCAATACCCTTCGTCCAATATATCGATCTTCACCTCCGGACCATTCCGGAACTCCTAGTCATGTCCAGGATCTCATCCGGGACTCAGAACAACCTTCGGTAACCACATACTATTTCCCATAACAACTCAAGCGTCACCGAACCTTAAGTGTGTAGACCCTACAGGTTCAGGAACCATGCAGACATGACCTAGACATCTCTCCGGCCAATAACCAATAGCGGGATCTGGATACCCATATTGTCTCCCACATGTTCCATGATGATCTCATCAGATGAACCATGATGTCGGGGATTCAATCAATCCCGTATACAATTCCCTTTTTCTATCGGTATGTTACTTGCCAGAGATTCGATCATCGGTATCCCCATACCTCGTTCAATCTCGTTACTGGCAAGTCTATTTACTCGCTCCGTAACGCATGATCCTGTGACCAACTCCTTAGTCTCATTGAGCTCATTATGATGATGCATTACCGAGTGGGCCCAGAGATACCTCTCCATCATACGGAGTGACAAATCCTAGTCTCGATTCGTGCCAACCCAACAGACACTTTCGGAGATACATGTAATGCACCTTTATAGCCACCCAGTTACATTGTGACGTTTGGTACACCCAAAGCATTCCTACGGTATTCGGGAGTTGCACAATCTCATGTCTAAGGAAATGATACTTGACATTAGAAAAGCTTTAGCAAACGAACTACACGATCTTGTGCTACACTTAAGATTGGGTCTTGTCCATCACATCATTCTCCTAATGATGTGATCCCGTTATCAATGACATCCAATGTCCATGGTGAGGAAACCATGACCTTCTATTGATCAACGAGCTAGTCAACTAGAGGCTTACTAGGGACATATTACGATCTATGTATTCACACATGTATTACAGTTTCCGGTTAATATAATTCTAGCATGAACAATAGACAATTATCATGAACAAGGAAATATAATAATAACCATTTTATTATTGACTCTAGGGCATATTTCCAACACATAGTTATTAGCTAGATGGCTTCTTCTCTCTCTTTGGATCTCAATACAAAGTTCTCCTTGATCTTCTTGGAGATCTATTCGATGTAATCTTCTTTTGCAGTGTGTTTGTCGAGATCCGATGAATTGTGGGTTTATGATCCAGATTATCTATGAACAATATTTGATTATCCTCTGAATTCTTGTATGTATGATTGGTTTATCTTTGCAAGTCTCTTCAAATTATCAGTTTGGTTTGGCCTACTAGATTGATCTTTCTTGCAATGGGAGAAGTGCTTAGCTTTGGGTTCAATCTTGCGGTGCTCGATCCCAGTGACAGAAAGGGAACCGACACGTATTGTATTGTTGCCATCGAGGATAAAAAGATGGGGTTTATATCATATTGCATGAGGTTATCCCTCTACATCATGTCATCTTACTTAAATCATTACTCTGCTCTTATGAACTTAATACTCTAGATGCATGCTGGATAGCGGTCGATGTGTGGAGTAATAGTAGTAGATGCAGAATCGTTTCGGTCTACTTGTCACGGACGTGATGCCTATATACATGATCATACCTAGATATTCTCATAACTATGCTCAATTCTATCTATTGCTCGACAGTAATTCGTTTACCCACCGTAATACTTATGCTCTTGAGAGAAGCCAGTAGTGAAACCTATGGCCACCGGGTCTATCTTCCATCATATTAATCTTCCAACACTTAGTTATTTCTATTTGCGTTTATTTTACTTTGCATCTTTATTTCTCTTTATCATAAAAATACCAAAAAAATTATGTTATCATATCTATCGGATCTCACTCTCGTAAGTGACCGTGGAGGGATTGACAACCCCTTTATCGCGTTGGTTGCGAGGTTCTTATTTGTTTGTGTAGGTGCGTGGGACTCGAGCATGATCTCCTATTGGATTGATACCTTGGTTCTCCGAAACTGAGGGAAATACTTACGCTACTTTGCTGCATCACCCTTTCCTCTTCAAGGGAAAACCAACGCAGTGCTCAAGAGGTAGCACCCGCTCCCGCGTAGGCACATTGGGGAAGTTCAATGTTCTATGAGGCCACCGGAGGTGCCACGTTGCCGCGTCGTACACGCGGGAGGCGTCGTTGGCGGTGTCAAAATTGCTGAGGCCAAGGCGCATCCCGCGGAACCGGATCTCGGCGGAGAAGCCGCCAGAGGGGCGCGTGCGGACGCCGCGGTATCCCCAAGTTTCCCGGCGACACGGTGGCATGGTGGCGCGGCGGCGGCGAGGCGAGAAAGAGCGGGGAGAGAGCGGTGGCGAGGCGCAGAGCAGGGAGAGAGCGGTGGCGAGGCACAAAGCGGGGAGAGAGTGGTGGCAAGGCATAGAGCGGTGGGAGGGCATTGGATTTTATAAAGCATGCCGGACGCCGTGCGCCAAAACTAGCGCGCGCCCGGCCACTTTTTCCACGTCCCACGCACGCCTGGATTGGCGGGGGGTCGTTCCCACTTCTCCGGGTTTCAGGTGAAGGACTTAGCATTGAAAGCGGACTTAATGTTTGTCTCTGTATCTTCTGCTGACAAGGACGCAGAGAAGACATTTGACAGTTTCAAAAGAATGCATATGATTTGGAGAGATAGAATTTGAGATAGAAAGCATAGAGAGGTTAGGGTCCGATCACATTCACTTAGTTCAAAAGATTCAACAAGAAGACATAGCTATAAGTGAATGCTGTAGAGGACAGAACACTAGTGTATATATATAATCAACATAGTGAAGATAATCATGAAGACATGTTGAGATTGAAGCCAAATCAAATGTGAAGACATAGCAAATGTAACGCCATGAGTGAAACACTTCAAACAGAACATTTGGTGGTGGCGTTACCCACCGTATAGGAAGTATTAGACCTAGACACGACGCACAATTATCATGGCGCTCTAAAGTCAAATTCCACATTAATGTATTCACACTTAGAATGTATGTCTTCATTGATTGAAGATATACTTTACTTCGTGTGTTGCACATCTAAGTCATCGATATGCATAAGTGTTAGGATGTGTGCCTGATCACAGGACATTTGAGGATTCCAAGATATTTAGCTCACACCGTAACTTGCAAAATCTCTTCTCATCCAAGGGCTTGGTGAAGATATCTGCCAATTGCTCTTCAGTGTTGACGTGTATGATATCAATATCTTCCTTCACAACATGATCTCTGAGAAAGTGATGAAGAATTTCAATGTGCTTTGTCTTCGAGTGCTGAACTGGGTTGTTGGAAATCTTGATGGCGCTTTCATTATCGCAGTAGAGTGGCACTTGCTTCAAATGAATGCCATAGTCCTTGAGTGTTTGCTTCATCCACAGAAGCTGAGCGCAGCAAGATCCAGCAGCAATGTATTCAGATTCAACAGTGGAGAGAGATACACAATTCTACTTCTTTAAAGACCAACATACAATGATCATCCCGGAAAATGACATGTGCCTGATGTAGACTTGCGATCCACCTTGTCACCAGCATAATCAGCATCCGAGAAGCCAACCAGATCAAACTCTGAGCCCTTTGGATACCATAATCCTAGAGTTGGGGTGTGAGCCAAATATCAAAGAATTCGCTTCACAGCTAAGTGATGCGACTCCTTTGGTGCCGCTTGGAATCGAGCACACATGCAAAAACTAAGCATAATATCTGGCCTAGATGCACATAGATAAAGTAAGGAACCAATCATGGAGCGATATACCTTTTGATCGAACTCTTTGCCATTGTCGTCAGGACCCAGATGATGTTTGGCTGGCATTGGCGTCGTGAAGCCTTTGCAGTCTTGCATACCGAACTTCTCCAGGCAATCTTTGAGATACTTCTCTTGAGATATGAAGATGTCGTTGCGTTGCTCTCGTATTTGAAGACCGAGGAAGAACTTTAGCTCTCCCATCATGGACATCTGATATTGCTCTTGCATCATATATCCAAACTCTTCACTGTACTTCTGATTGGTGCAGCCGAAGATAATGTCATCCACATATATTTGGCACACAAACAGTTCACCATCATATGTCTTCATGAAGAGAGTGGGGTCGAGGGAACCAGGTATGAAGCCTTTGCTCTTCAGGAAGTATTTGAGTGTGTCATACCAAGCCCGAGGGGCTTGTTTGAGGCCATACAGTGCCTTGTTGAGCTTGTATACCATGTCAGGATGTTTTGGATCTTCAAAGCCAGGCGATTGTGCAACATACACTTCTTCTTCAATCTTGCCATTGAGAAAAGAGCTCTTCACATCCATTTGATATAGAATTATGTTATGATGATTTGCATAGGCCAGCAGTATGCGTATGGCTTCAAGTCGAGCCACGGGAGCAAATGTTTCATCGAAGTCAATCCCTTCCACTTGAGTATATCCTTGAGCAACGAGATGAGCTTTGTTTCTGACAACTTGACCATGCTCATCTTGCTTGTTGCGGTATATCCATTTGGTGCCTATTATATTGTGCTTCCGAGGGTCAGGACGCTTAACTAGTTCCCATACATTATTCAGCTCAAACTGTTGAAGCTCTTCTTGCATAGTTTGAAACCATTCAGGTTCCATGAAGGCTTGTTCAACTTTCTTGGGTTCTGTTATTGAGACGAATGCAAAGTGCCCACAGAAATTTGCTAGCTGAGTTGCCCTTGAACGAGTGAGCGGACCGGGTGCATTGATGCTATCAATTATTCTCTCAATCTGCACTTCATTGGCAACACGAGGATGTACAGGGCGAAGATTTTGCTCTTGCTGATCATTGTCATTGTTAGAAGGATTGTCTTCAGGCTGAGCATTGTCTTCAGGTTGATCAGGTGCGGATATGATAAGTTCCTCTTTAGGTTGAGCTTCAGAGGGTATGATTTCTCCAGTTCCCATTAGTTTGATTGATTCACTGGATGGAACTTCATCTAGCACATTTGGCAGGTGCTCTCTTTGTGAACCATTAGTCTCATCGAACCGCACATCCACTGTTTCAACCACTTTATAATGAAAGAGATTGAAGACTCTGTAGGAGTGCGAATCCTTTCCATATCCAAGCATAAAACCCTCATGTGCTTTTGGTGCAAATTTTGAAGTGTGATGTGGATCCTTGATCCAGTACCTGGCGCCAAATACTCAGAAGTAACTAACATTTGGCTTCTTGCCAGTAAGGAGCTCATAAGTTGTCTTGTTCAGAAGCTTGTGAAGATAAACACGATTGATTGTATGGCATGCAGTATCAATGGCTTCAGGCCAGAATTTTCTTGGAGTCTTGTATTCATCAAGCATTGTTCGGGCCATCTCAATGAGTGTTTTGTTCTTGCGTTCGACGACGCCATTCTGCTGTGGCGTGTACGGGGCTGAGAATTCATGTGTGATGCCCAAAGTATCAAGATATGTATCAAGGCCAGTGTTCTTGAATTCAATGCCATTGTCACTTCTGATGTGCTTTATCTTGGCGCCATAGTTGTTCATTGCTCGATTGGCGAAGCGTCTGAAGACATCCTGCACTTTAGTCTTGTAGAGGATTATGTGCACCCAAGTATATCTAGAATAGTCATCAATAATGACAAAGCCATAGAGACAAGCAGTAGTAGTAAGAGTTGAGTAATGAGTGGGACCGAAAAGATCCATGTGGAGCAGTTCGAAGGGTTGAGTAGTTGTCATGATTGTCTTCGAGGGATGTTTGGCCCTCGTCATCTTTCCTGCTTCACAGGCACCGCATAAGTGATATTTCTTGAACTTGACGCCCTCGATGCCTATGACATGCTTCTTCTTTGCAAGGGTGTGGAGGTTCCTCATGCCAGCATGCCCTAGCCTCCGACGCTAGAGCCAGCATTCTGAAGCTTTTGCCAGAAGACATACGACAAGCTGTGGTCCTGCTGAGAAATCTACCACGTACAAATCATCTTTCCGATACCCTTCAAACACTAGAGACTTGTCCAATTCCATTAGAACAAGGCAACGATATTTTCCAAACATTACGATCATGTTAAAATCGCAAAGCATTGAGACAGACATTAATTTGAAGCCAAGGGATTCAACAAGCATGACTTTATCCATGTGTTGATCCTTTGAGATTGCAACTCTACCTAGACCAAATACCTTACTTTTACTAGTGTCAGCAAATGTGATGTGACTCTTGTCGGATGTACATAAGGTTGAGTCCATAAGAAGGCTTCTTTTGCCAGTCATGTGATTGGTACACTGACACGACCGGTTCTCCGGACATAAATTTCCAGAAAAGACCGTCGTGCTCATCAGCCCCAGGATTACTGTTAGCTAATGAGGCTCCAACTTGATACAGAAATTCCAAGCAGAATACAACATATGTAGTACAAGACCATTCTGGCCTGTGAGTACAACAAATGGTTTCTAGTGGTTGATGGCGGAAGCGGTTTGTGAAACATCAGTGTCTATGGGACTCCATTTCCCACGGGAACAGCTGACCAGGTTAACTCCTATCTTCGCGAGGCTGCTATCTCCTTTGCTTAGGTTCCGGGGCTGTCATCGCGTCGCTCCTCTCCGAGCAAGAAAATCTGGCCAAGACAATAGCCAGGGACAAGCCAGTGAGTACTTTGAATGTACTCGCAAACATTATGAACACATGTATAATATAACAATGATGTGCTAAAAATATTTGATGCTCATGACGTCAGTCACAAAAGATAAATGAAACTCTGATGCGTGCAAGCAAGTTATTTATAAAAATGCAATAACATGGTAGTATTAAAATTTATGAAACAAATAACAAGCAATGCCACAGTCGGGCGTCTTAGCGACACCACATAAAGGGCTTTAAAAGAAATGCCACAGTCGGGCGTCTGAGCGACACCACATAAAGGGCTTTAAAAGAAATGCCACAGTCGGGCGTCTGAGCGACACCACATAAAGGGCTTTAAAAGAAATGCCACAGTCGGGCGTCTGAGCGACACCACATAAAGGGCTTTAAAAGAAATGCCACAGTCGGGCGTCTGAGCGACACCACATAAAGGGCTTTAAAAGAAATGCCACAGT